>NC_062193.1:8896887-8901887 GCF_912470025.1 Vespa velutina
TTTCATTATCGAATGCTAGCTTGACGGCTCTTTCTCTTCGGCAGTAAAGTCATCGCGAAATGAGTCCACAAGATGATTTACGATTTTAACCCCCATCTCATATACTTTGTTTATCATTTATCATTCCTATTCGCCGCCGCCCCCCCCCTCCCCACGCTCTCATTCTTACACTTTCCTTCTTTCGTCTAGTATTATTGTCATCTCTTTTTAATTTCACTGTTAAATAAGCGATACAATTTCGCGAAAAATCAACAAGACTATTTGCACGAAGAAAGAAAAAGAATTGTAGCTAATAAACAACATCGTTGTTTCTTTCTCATCGGCGACTTTTGAACTTGACGATTCGCGAAACCGTAAACAGCTTGCATAAAAAGAAAAAAGAAGAAGAAAGGAAGGAAGGAGTAAACCGTGGAGTCACCACTTTTGCGTTTCTCCGAGCATCCAAAAAGTTAAAACGAAAGGCGAAGCTCGTCGTTCGAAGCTCGGCTGTCCTCGCGGGAACGTCGCTGTAAATTTGCCTAACAATACGAACGAAAAATATCCTCGTTCTGCGTTTCCCTCGGTTAAGGAGAAGAAATATATCGTTCGCCGGTCGCCACGCCTAGCTCATTCTCCTTGAAAACCGCTGTCATTTCTGTCGGCCGTTTCAAGTCGTCTACTTCCACCCTCTCTTTCTCTTTTTTTCTTCTTCTTCTTCTCCCATCCTTTCTCTGTCTCTCTCTCTCTCTCTCTCTCTCTCTCTCTCTCTCTATCTTTATATGCCTTATGCACCGCAGAGAAGAGAACCGCTAGGAGCTACCGCTTCGATCTTTTCGTTTCTCCACACCCACTCGGCCCGTGTTTCTAATTATGAGGCCGCCACATTTTTCTTTGAGCTAGATCTAGCATCGTTACGTTCCCCGGCTTCGACCGCCGTGTTGGCTGCCGTTAGCAGCCCCCAAAGAAAACGACTTCTTCTTCTTTTAGTCGAAAACAAAAATTACGCTAAGCGGCCTCGGCACTTACATTCGAGGTAATGTTTCTTTTTTTACTTTTATCTCTCTCTCTCTCTCTCTCTCTCTCTCTCTCTCTCTCTCTCTCTTCATATTTTTTTTCCTCATTCAAGAAAATACTTTGATTCTCTTCCCTTCTTGACTCTCAACGAATTTCCCTTCATTTTCTTTTTCTTTTTCTTTCTTCTTCTTCTTCTTCCATCTTCTGGGATTTCGTGTTTTCTTACAATTTTTTATTCTGACATCTTGCTACTCCATTTGAAGAATCTCTATTCCGTAAGTTTCGTTCTCTCTCTCTCTCTCTCTCTAGTATCAACGAATATTCACTATCGATACTTTCGTTTGATTTTCATTCCGATCCTCTATTTCTATTTTTTCTTTTTCTTTTTTCATTATTTCGTTAAGCCCATATAATTCGCACTCAGACAATATTTGATTGATGTCATCATATCTACACGATATGGACGATATTAAATGGCATGAATATTTAAAAAGTTGAGTGCGTCGTTTCGTTTAATTTTCCCGAGTATTATTATCCTTTTAGCTCTATTAAAAGTACTTTTAATCAGCCGACTCAGCTTCCTTTCGTAACTTTAACGTTTCCTTCCTTCTTCAATCTCCTTTTCTCTCTTTTAACTTATCCGCCCGAAGCTACATTTCTATTTCTCTATGCTTTTCATCTTAAAGTTTCGAATATCAAATTTTTAATCGTTCTTTTCCGCTGCCGACGTTAACGACCCACTATCGTCCCTCCCCCCCCCGCCCTCCCCTCAATCTATCCTAAAGAATCAAAAAATCCCGTTGTTCAAATCAAATGCGTCCCTTCGATATTACGCTTTAGCTTTTGTCACTTTCTGTGTTAGTATTCTATAACGTTCACAAGGCGACACGTTGTATCCTTTAATTTCCGCGAACGATTCGGACGCAACGTTATAAAATTGAACGCGAGGTGCATACGACTCCCCCCCGCGCGCACGCGCGTGCATTCTCATTGTAAGTGCATTTCGTTGTATAGGCTCGTCGCTTCATAAATTTCACGGCTTGCATTCGCGCGTTAACGGCCTGCTGCGAGTTAATAAACGAAACGAGAAAGAAGAATGGAATTTGCTAGGCTACGTGCGTTTCGTTTATTAAAAAATAATACTATATATATACACACATACACACACATTTATATGCATATATATATATATATATATATATATATGCATATACACAGTATCGAATAAATATCGTCTCGCGTTCGTTGAACAATATCTAATGAGACTTTTTCGGGAAATAAAAGTTCGAAAAAATATTAAAAATCATAGACGATTAACTGGAGTGCACGGTAAACACGAACGATTATAGATGAGATTAATGAGAGGAACTGTTCCGTTCAAAAATCAAATGAAAAGAGACAAAAATGGAACAACTTTTTTAAACGCAGTCCAAAATGAAAGGAAAAGCAGCCTCGAAAATATCCTGGTTGGACCACGCCTAGATCGTCCCTCGATCTTCGTTAAATATCGTTCACGGCAAAGTATAGACTAGGTTGAGAGAAAGAAAGAGAAGAGGGAGGGAGAGAAAGATGAGAAAGAAAATGTGAAAAATTAAGAAGGGAAAATAAGTAGGGTTAAATAGTATCTTCTCTTTCTTTTATTTATTTCTTTTTTCCACGAGGATCGCACGTGTGCCGCCCACTTTTTCGGTTCTTTTTTTCTCTCGTTTTTTTCTTCCTTTTCTTTTTATTCCTAACTGCAAGGAAAGAGAAAGATAAAAAAAAGAAGAATGTACGACGAGATGGATATAAAAAGATAAATAATAATAATAATAATAATAATAATGATAATAAAAGGAAAAAGGTTTGGAGAGATACTAACAACTCGCTTCTCACCTGTTGTCGTCGTCGTTGTTGTCGTAGTCGTCCAAGTTGTCGTCGAAAAGGGAATATATACGCAAAGAAACGGCTGCCGCGTTTTACCGGGCTCCTTCAGTTTACGTAAAACACCGAAAAGATAATCATCGGCCGCTGTCGCAGCGGTATTCGAACGAGCGCAGTTTCTTCGCCACCTTTACGAGAGGGACCCAAAAAAGAGAGAGAGAGAGAGAGAGAGAGAGAGAGAAATATTTCCAAATCTAAACTCACGAATCTAAAACGATCCGCGGGCCCTCTTCTACTACCTGACCCGTGCTCGTTTAGGCTTCTCTCGGCCCTTTACATCGAGGGCCCCCTTTATTTTATTTTCTAACGAGACTTTTCGGGTGAGTCAACGTCGTTCCAACAAGAAATTCTTTTCAAAAACTTTTCCCTTTCGAAGGAATTGAAAAAGATTTCTCCATTTTATCGTCTAATATCGTCTACATCTACGTACTCTTCGACATTCTCGCAAAGAGATTTTGATCTACGAATTGCGAGAGAAATAAAATGTAATATTGTCGGAGAAATAACTTTTGTATTTTTCTCTTTCGAAGGGAAAAAGAAAAAGAAAAGAAGAAGAAGAAGAAGAAGAGAAAGAAGAAGAAAGAGAGAAAGAAGAGAAAGAAAAAGAAAAAAATTCGAGATTGAGCGCGTCACGTATCGCGGAACTAAGTTCGCCGAAGCGTCGCTCTTATTTACGGCTCGTGATACGGACGATTAAAGTCAGCGTTAGAGACGTAAAGAGAGAGAGAGAGAGAGAAAGAGAGTGGTGAGTAAGCAGTCGCAGGAAAAGAACGTAAATGCGCAAACTAGACGGAGCGAAGTGCAACGAGCGTGCAACCGCAAAGAGGTAGAAGATGGTGGTAGGAAAGAGGCCAGCGAATGAGGGTGGGTGGCCGCCACCCCTTCAATTATGCACGGCCGAGTCTTAACGCGAAACGAAGCGTCTACGGAGCTTTAATATTCCCTCGGTCTGTTCTCTGGGCTTCTTTGGAAGATGCATCCTTTAAACAACGGAGCTACCTACCTACCTATCTACCAACCAACTAACCTAACTAGAATATCTGCATGCGTCGTTTCTCCGACTTACGGAAAAGATTAAACGGACTAGGATGTCCATCCTGGTTATCTTAAACGATGGTGCCCAAAGAGAACAACACAGACGTATAATATAATTTTCCTTACTGTTAAATCCTTTTTATTTTTCTTCTTTTTCTCTTTCTCTTTCTTCTATTCCTCTCCTTTTTCACTTCTTCTTCTTCTTCTTCTTCTTCTTCCACTTTTTGGTCTGTAAAAGAAAGAAAATATTGAATTCGATCGAAGGAAGGAAATTATCGTTAAAGAAGTCCTTGACTTCGATTCGATTTTAAAAATTCAATTAAACTTTTCGTAAAATATCTTTAAGAATGCACTCGAAAGAGAGAGAGAGAGAGAGAGAGAGAGAAGGAAAAAGAGAAATAAATAGATAAATAGATAGATAGATGGAGAGATAGAGAGATAGAAAAGAAAGGTAGGTACATACTCAAAGGAAGGTATCGCGTAAATCGAAAGGATCGAGTTCCGAGGACATTTCCTTCCCTTCCTTTTTGATATTCCAACGGGACGAGTGCACTAAACGGTTCCTTAAATCCCTAAAGACGAGCTGGGTTCGGACATATTGGACATCAAACAAGACGAATGGCGAACGTTTCGATATCCGAGAAGCACGTTCGAAGGAGGGAAAAGAGAGAAAGATAAAAAAGAAGAAGGATAGATACAGAGAAAGAGAGAGAGCGAAAGAGAAAAAGAGAAGTATCGACGCCGATAAGAATCTAAGTAGCGGCTGCCTCTGCTAGGGAGGGTGCCTAATTAAACTTTCACCCGATCGAGCCGAGATACGAATATATCCTTCGAATCGTTTCTAATCTTTCAATCTTTTCAGCTCGCTGTTCGTTTCTCATCCCTCTCTTTTACCTTCTCTACGCACACGTTCATTCTCTCTCTCTCTCTCTCTCCTCTCTCTCTTTCTTTCTCTCTATTGAACCAAAGATAGATGTATCAGATTTCCAATGGTCCTGACATACGTACTCGAAGGTAGATTAGATTTTAATAATGCAATTTGAGTTTAC